>NC_090847.1:15637500-15652500 GCF_024217435.2 Syngnathus scovelli
GTGGTAGTGACACACCCACATGGTGCGTCCCTTTCCCTCCGCCAAGGCGGCGGTGCGTCTGACAGCAGGAATGCCGCCGGCCGCACTGATGCAATACAGTATGGGTAACAAGCCAAATTCTTGACAAGTGAGTGTGTGTGTGTATGTGTGTGCTTCCGTGTGTCTCTCTGTGTGTGTCCTACGGCTGGATGCTAATAAAACATATGGTATGTTTGGGTCTTTGTTGGTCATCATTAGTATTTTTTTCCATTGAGTTTCATATAATTCCGAATTTTGGCTCAATTGAGAACGTTCCTCCGAACTTGACATTTTGGCAGTGGTGCTAGGGCAATCCTGCACCACACTACTTCCCTTGAAGACATTTTTTTAATGAAAATTTTGATAATGAAATGCATGTTTTAAATAACAGTTGCAAACATAGCCAAAGAAAAATCTTTTGAAACTGATTTCTCACGAGATATGCTCACAGGTGCTGACATTTTGTTCAACTTTAGCAGCATATATTTCCCAATGTTTTTGAATGAGATTTTTGTTAGTTTTTGTTTCTGAGGCTGCTCTGAACTTGAATTTGAGCTTGACTTTGAGAATCTTTTTAAAATCTCCCACAAGGCCTTTCTCCAGAGGCTAAGGTTCTACTGTCCATGTGCAATAATTAACATGCATTAGTTACTAAGTGACCCCGTCTGGTGTTTGATTGTTAGCGTTCTTCGACCTGTTGTATTAGCAGTGTGCTAAAGTCACACACACTCACATTTATTTAGTTATTCAATGCTTTCCTGCTTGTCCCGACTTGCTCTCATCACCCCTTTATGCTTTACTTGTGTGTATCTTTCCACTCGTCCTCTATTCACTCTCTTTTGTATAATTCACGTTGGCCTTACGTAGCATCGGTGAATGAAAGACAAACATACACGCACAGTGACGTGTTTTGGACAGATCGGTCGGTCGGTCAGTCAATGCTGAAAGGGGCAGTACGTGAAGTATCCGACCGGCCTTCTCGCTCTGATAGCTTATCGACTGTCCTGCAGGTGACTTTTTTTTTTTTTTTTTTGTGGTGGCACATGGCTCACTGAAAAAGAGAAAGTAGACAGACAGGCAGAAGAGAGAAAGATGCGCAGGACGTTTTTAGAGCAAAATAGCCAATATCAACAAATCTTAAATCCACCAGATAGCTGGTTAAATCTATGACGCCAATCATAAAAATGATATTACAATTAGTGGTTAGAGTTGCACATTAATTCAAGACATGATTAGTGATATTATATTTTATTATTGATATCTAATACTAATTTCAGAATAACTCATAATACTATTCTATGGGAAATTATAGAATGTTAATGCAACCTTTTTACCTACTGCGGTTAAATCTGGAATGTACCTTGGTGAAAACAATATGACACATGACTTGATCAATATTTTGTGTCTTTGCTATCCTGTGTGTGTAGCTCTGACTGCCTTTCAAGGTAAAAGTCTGGAGTTTTCATTCAAGGGACTCATGGTGTTGTCGTGCTAAGCTAACCTAAGCCTCAGGAAAAAAAAGCAAAAGCGGGAGACGTTCGGGCTTGAAAAATGTTCCATTTATGGCCTCGCCGTCTCCCGTGACTGAAACGAGGCTAATTAGTAAAAGGTGGTGGTCCTCTTGATGGACCTTTTAGGGTGAAGAATAGTCCTGCACAGCCTCCTCATCCTCATCCTCATCCTCATCCTCATCCTCATCCTCATCCTCATCCTCATTGTCGTCATCCACTGCAGTGCAGGATAAAGAGTGCTCTGGTTCATGTAGCCTTCATGTGAGCCTTTGAGAAGAGTTATTTGGATCGCAGTTGTCATGATTCAACTCGCCCGATTAGCACTTTAATAGCGACACATTCAGCCCCAAGGCTATCCTTTGCCTGAAAGAGTTAGTTATGAAACCGAAAAGCCTACAAAATACATACAATATTTACTATTTATTTTACGACTTGTGTAATTTAAGGTGCAAATACATGTTTTTGACCCTTAGTCAAATACAATGAAAGTTCATTTAGCATCAATCCTAATTAATTTTATTTTTTTAATGAAATCAAATTAAATACTAAATACTATTAAAATTAAAAAAATCTTAAATGTAATTAATGTCATTCATTTAACATGATGGAATTGAAAACTATACATTTTCAAAAATATTATTAAAAAAACAGGGAAATTGAATATAAATATTTATTTGTTTTAGAAATTACATAGAATTTGACGAATAAAAAAGCATCACCCTTTTATTTTTACTGTTAAAATAAATTATATGTAGTAAATAAAATGTAATTATAAAAAATAAACAATAAATTATATAACAAAACAATTGAAATATATAAATGAATTTAAACATATAAAAAATAATTACAATGTCAAAAATGTCCGAGTTTTTTACAAAATTAAATGCCATAAAATACAATTCAATTACATGAAATCAAAATATAATTCAATTACATTAAATTACATACAAATTAAGTACATTTGAAAGCATTTTAAAACATTTAAAATTAGACTTATCAAATGATAAAAAAAAGTAATAAATGTAGAATTCAGGTTGTTGGTAAAACATGTGAAACAAACTTACTGCATCATAACATGGCATACATTGCCAGCATTGAAACTACCGCTTTTTCTGCACCAAAATGCGCTTTGGGTTAAAAGGCACAGACTCAATTGTGGGGGCGATTCTGTATTTAATCCACACATAGGATATTATAGGGCGCATACGTACATCCAAAGATTTATGGTAAACAAAAAAAAACCCAAAGAACAAAACGCGAGCAAGACAGTTAGTGTGGTTGTACTTTATTCTACTATTTAACCATGCACTCCGGTCCGTGGGTCATTTGGTTCCCGGGCGGCACAAAAAAAAAAAATACTTTTTTTTATTGACGATCAATTAATTCCACTCAAGACGCTCGTGTTTTTTAATTAAATTTTAAATCAAAACGTGAACTCTCTGTTCAGAATAGTGGGGTCGACTGTACTTGATGTACGGTGTTTTATGCTCACATTTGTCGTGTACTGTGTACAAGTTATGCAGAGAATTTTTTTTATTACCGTATGTTTTTGTTAGAGGCGCAACAAAAGCCAAATTCTAAGTGTGCAAAATTTCTGCCGAGGCTTTGGCATCTTCTTTCCAACACTCAACTTCACCATTTACTGTCCATTATCACTTGGTAGTTTAAAATCTTAATTTTCTGGATTTCCTATTGGGGAAAATATTGGAGAGCGCACAAATGTAAAACTGTAAAACACACACGAAGAAGAAGTAACGGGACGCATATTTTAACACGGTGAACATTTAGTGTATGTTCACTAACATGACATTTTCAAAGATGGCTGCCTGAACACAATACGTGTTGTGTATGGGTGAAAAGCAGATGTTTTTCAGAATGGTGCGGTAGTTAGTTCAAAGACTGCTTGACGAATGCACACACACACATACACACTCATGCATCTTTTTGTAGACGCTGCAGAGATCCAGCAATTCGTGCAGATAAACTTGGGGAAGGTCGAAGGTTGTAGTTCAATGTCTCTCTGCACTTGTGTGTGCGTGTGTGAATGCGAGTGTGATGCCTAATATGGAGCTGCTCACTGCAGTTACATGAGTCTGTGTATCACGTGCACTGGATTCTGCTGCGTAACACACACAGACACACTTACACAGACACACACACACGCGCACACACACACACACACTTACAAGCACTTTCATTGTGCATGTTTGTGCATGTTTGTGTGTGTTTGTGTGCGATCTTAATTTCAAATAATCTTCCAACCTTTCTGAATTTTATGATAATTCATCACTCTTTCTGTTGATGTTTATGGCTCCTCACGCCCTTTTTGTTTCTTTTACAACCTGCTTATTTCTTTTCATATTACCACACCTCAGCATACTTGTTTTGTGGATTGCGCAATAGTGGCTGAAGTCTGCTGCACCTTTTTGTCAGTATAATGACAGACAAAAGCATGACTAGTAATGAAAACACATTATGCTTGCATGCCAATTCTAACAGGATGGAAAGATCAATCTTGCTTCTTTTTCCTGAATTTGACCACCTTGAAAGAAAGTTAGACAACATTTTATCCAGTTTTACAAAATGTTATCCCTCATTGGCATGTTTTATGAAATCTAACCACTTTAGGGTTACATTTCCAAATTCATGATCACTTCCGGTATGTACAATATTGTATATCTGCAATGCGTAGTTTCCCGAATTTGACTACTTTCAAGTCACATTTTCAAAAATTCACATCCTTTTTAGGGTAGAATCCCCAAAATTTGGCCAATATTTTCCAAATTTTGACAACTTTCAGGATGTGGTTTTCAAAATCTTACATTTTTAGCCACTTTAGACCACTTTGGAGAGTATTTTTACAAATGTGACCACTTAAGCGCGTTTATTTTCCCAAATTTGACCATTTTCGACTAGAAGAAACAATTGAATGAAGAGCGTAAGGAACTAAATAGAAGTTTCAGTCTCAGAGTGGAGAATTACATGCCAAAATACGTTATTTGTTTACATACTTTAGGACAGGTCCAATACTTTTTAATGCATTGTTTCCAACACTTAGTTAAATTTCAACCAGAAACAAAGTAGCGCTGCAACTAACAATTACTTAACAAAATTGTTAATCTGTCAATTATTTTGGCAACCTTCATTGAATTGAATAAAAAAAAAAAACACACAATTTAATTTCCATGCCTTTACTAAAACAACATGACATTATTTCAAATTTGCAGTGGAGGAAATGCACAAACATGAGTCAACAATGATTAAGTTATTGGTTTGGTGCATAAGATGTTAGAAAATGGACGGAAATGTTGATTATTTTCCAAAGTACTATCAGATGTTCTACTCAACACAAATTTCCACTTTCATGTAAGACTACAGAAATGAAATACATTTAGCACTATTGAAAAGTTGAAATTCAGAGCATTTGGACAATTAAATTAATGAAAATAAAAAAAGGTATCCAAACCATGCATCGATTCCCAAAAATAATTATTGAATTATTTAATCATAAATTAGTTCTCAATTAATTTATTAATTGTTGCAGCTCCAAACAAAGTGTTCAAATGTTAATTAAAAACTTAAACCGGAACGGGCATTATATTGTTCTCGTTGTGGAAAAAGCAGCCAATGGATTTTCTCAGGTGTGTTGTCAGGTGTCGTTGTGGAACTCGGACTAGCACGAAAATAAAACTGAACTGGTCGCACTGGGCTAATTCAGAGCGTTCTGCGTTAAGCCACTTACCCATCGTTATCTTCTGGCGTCAGGCTAAGCGGCCTAGTCGGCTAACTGAGAGTCCACCTTGGACACAGACATCTTTTTTTTTTTTTTTTTTTAATGATTGGCTCTGTCCCTCTCACTTATGATGATGTCAGATGCTGTTAGAGAGGCTTTTAAAAATGCTCTCACAGAAGTTTTTATGACTGCTACTTACCCCAAAGTAAGGGCTAATGAAGTTTTGATTGCACTCGAGCAATGGAAATAGAAATCATCTGTTCTTTTTTGTCAGTAGAGGCGCTATTTGAAATAATAATTTTTAAGTGCAGCGACAGCTTAGTCATTGTACCATAAATGTTAAATTTAAGTAAATTACACACAAACTGCAGTTACATACGTAGTTTAACTTGTGGTTCTTCTGTGATTGTCATCATAAAATGGCCACGTCAACCCAAAATGGCTGACATTTAGTGTAACTTGCTGAGTATTTTCTTTGTCTACACATGATAGAAGTGTTTTCATGTTGCTAATGTTGCTAATGCCACGGCAAAGTCGACCCCAATGAGACTTCTTGTATCTTTTCACACATGATTCTTTTGAGGTTTTTTTGTGTCTTGTCATTTTAGACATGTCTGCCAAATGTTGCTAAGTGAAACCGGCTCTGGTGGCTGATCATTATTTTGCATCATTTTACATCTAGAAATTTGTCTTTTAAGAACCCCTATGAAAGGTCAAATTGACCATAACATATCTCCTTTCAAAATGGCAGACTGTCATTTCAAAAATGGCTCCTCAAGACTTTTGGCTCGATGACGGACACCTCTACCCAAATTTCTATTCTGAGTGTGCTGGCTTTGGAGGCTGACATTTTTTTCTAGTTCCTATGTCATGGCCTAACTGTCCATAAAATACCCGTGTCTTTTCAGAAATAGTCTTGAATCTTTTTTTGTGTGTCTAGTAATGATGGACACGTCAACCAAATTTCATGACGCTTAGGGAAACTCGATTGAGGTGCTGATTAATATATATTTTTTCTCAGACTTTGTCTGAAGGATTGCAATAAATGTATACATTGACCATGAATCAGCTTCAATAAACAGTTAAACATTGTGATTGAGATTATACTTTTAGATTAGATTTGGATTTTTTCTTTGATTTTCGAAGCTCAAAGTCTTTTACTTTGATCACTTTGTGTATGTATGTGTTTTTTTCCCCTCCAGCAAATTTCCCAACATTTGACCACTTTCAAGGCATTTTTCAAGGCATTCATTCATTCATTCCTCATCTGCACCGCTTATCCTGACAAGGGTCGCGGGCATGCTCGAGCCTATCCCAGTAGTCTGTAGGCGGTACGCGAGGACACCTTGAACTGGTCGCCAGCTAATCACAGGGCGCACATTGACAAAACAACCATTCACACTCAAAATCACACCTACGGGCAATTTGGAGTGCTCAATCGGCCTACCATGCATGTTTTTGGAAGAAGCTGGAGTACCTGGAGAACACCCACGCATGCGCGGGTAGAACATGCAAATTTCACACAGGAAGGCTGGAGCCGGAATTGAATCCACAACCTCTGCACTGAGAGGCGGACAAGCAATTTCCTAAAATTTGACCACATTTAGGAACAAATAGCCTAAAATCATGAAGTTGTATTTTCCTTAGGTTTGTAGTTTAATTTCCAAAATTTGACAACTTTCGGCCTATTTTCTAAAATTCAACCACAACACACACACACACACACTTCTGTAATAGTGTCACCAACGTCATGTGAGTAAATGTGTGCATGCGTGTGCATGCGTGTGTGTGTGCGCGTGAAAGCCCGGCATCCCTCACGCCTCAAGGACGGAGAGTTGATTACTCCGGCCTTATTTCTGTATGTATTTGTGTGTGTTTAATGATGCATTAACTCCCACCTCCATATATGTACCTATGTATGTAAGTGTGCCTCTGTGTGTGTGTGTGTGTATGTGTGTGTGTTGTGCGTTGTCCTTGCATGTGACAGACTGCTGAAATGTGGCACAGGGGGGACTTGCAGGTGGTGTTATCCTAGTGTGGACTGATTGGTTGGTTTCTGTGGGTCTCTATGTACATTTTGTGTACGTATGTATGTGTGTGTGTGTGTGAAAGATTGGGTGTGTTAATAATCCATTGGTTAGGTTGATGTTTGATGATGAACTGTTTTTGTTGTTGGGCGCATTTCCTTTTGTGTTAGAAGCTGTGAAACGGGAACACGCAACCAATGTGACCTGCGGCTTAACATGTTAAGCACAGGTCAGGTTTAACATTAGCTTGCATGTATGTGACCGATATCCATACATATTATACATACAAAGACACACACACATGCCTATATTTAGTTGTAGTTAAACCTGACCTTGTGAAGCTGTGTTATTAGAGTTGTGGCGAGTGATTAATCTTGCATCCTTGGCAGTTTTGCATTTTTCGTTTCTCTATTCTACGTTGATAATCATCAGACATAATTTCTCGGACCATTTTGTTTTTAAAGGAAGTCAGTAGTTTACCCAGGATTTATTTGTCTCCTTGAAACCAAAATGTGAAAAAATATTTGTCCTCTGAGATTTCTGTTTTTTGCATATTCATCAATCACAAAGGTTTCATGTCATCAAACATCAAATATTAATATCACACTGATATTAAGCCCAGGGATATATAAAATGCAGTTTATAAATAATGATTTCATGACCATTGGACCCCAAAATGTCAGCTTGGATCCAAAACGGATGACCTATACATTGCTTCTTGAAACTTTTTTTGAGGGTCTATAAAATGCCTACTGAATTTCATGTTTCAATTTTTTAGGTTCTTTTTCTTGAAGGTAACTTAAGAGCATTCTTTAGGCATCACATGGCATTATTGGGGCTGAATAACATGTCTAACCTTTTCCTGTGCGCTGCAATGTTAAGATCTTCTGTGAGAGTGTGACAGTGATGGATCGGAAGGGCTGCATGTGCTCACACTTTTGTACATATTAATAGCTTTGTGTCTACGTGTATGTGTATACATGTGTTAAGTGTGTGTGCTAATTGCTAAAGTCCATTCTATTTTAGCTCACCAGAAAAAATAGATGACATAGCAGGCATGCAGTATTTGAGGCGACTACAATTTTATCTTTAATCTGACCTTGTGAGAAGCAGCTAATGTCGGTTATTTTTGGCGCGTCACCTTGCCTTAAGTTATGACTTTCTGTCTCAGGCACGGGTGCAATTTTTTTAAAATCCAGTAGGAGTCACACGTGCTAGGTTAGGCATGTTAAATTATTTCGTAAGGCTTTGAAAATCAGTTAAGAACGCCACTACTGTTACTGGCTAGCGAGCTCACAAACTTCAACACTCCAATCACTCCCAAACTGTACATGTTAATGACGTTTTAGCAACTGATGGTCCAAGGTTAATAAACTTAATAAACTCATGCTTCGGAATGTGGGTTTGTCACCTGGGTTAAACTAATGTTAGCCTTTCACCGCTATGTTAGCCTGTTGCACTTGTTGGCTAAAAACGTGTGTGCCCGTGTGTGTGCGTGCATGTGTGTGTGTGTGTTTTCCCAGAGGACAAAGTGCTGGTATGGTGAAACTGGATCAAAGGTGCTCGAACAATACAAGTACGCAAAAATTGTTCCATATGAGTTGCAAAGCCATTACAGCAGTGGTCACCAACCACCAGTAATGCTAATATTAAACCCACAAGCTAGCAGAGATTGTTTAGGTTAAGTTCAAGTCAAAGTCAAAGTCAAAGTCTCCTTTATTGTCAATTCCTCCGCATGTCAAGACACACAAAGAGATCGAAATTACGTTTCTCACTATCCCAGGGTGACAAGACAGAGTTCACAACGCACATACAAGTAAACAACACAGGAAAAATAACACAAGAAGTCAACATCAATGAACAATAAGCGTGATAGCACGCTAGCCGCTCCCGATGCACAGCAGAGTCCGGTAAGATGACAGTCAACCAGGCCACTGTGAACACGAGCACACAGCAGGCACGCACTGTCCGGTTCGTGGATCCTATCAGACGAACGCAACCCATCTTGTCGCGAACGAACGTACGCCAGGAGAATGGAACGCTGGGCGAGCTGGGTTGGCCGCAAGCCTGGCCCGACGTCTCCGTGCTGGCCCCTCTTCTGCTGCTTCGCAGACCCACTGCCGACGCATCCCAACAATGCTCCAGGACAGAGCAGTCCGAGCTCACGACACAGTCCAACCGGGGGAGGAAGAGCAGGCCAGTCCGGCGTCGCTCCATGACGAAGCAGTCCGAGCGCCCTTAATCTCTCCGCACCAAAGTCCAGAACGCCATAAAATCCACTTCCGCCGATGTTGAGCAGAACATGCCCGCCGCACTAGTAGCACGACGTATCACACGAGACGAACACACACAAAACTGCCGGACAAACACTCAGTAAACACTCACACAACACCGAACGGGACAGAGAGTGGCCGCTGCGTGTGCACGCGCCGCCATCTTGAACCATTGGCATTTGTACTCAACATAACAGGGAAATAAAGGTGGGCGATGGAATATTGTGTTAGCTTTTCTCGGTATTATTATTTTATTAGTCATGTTTGATATGAGTAGACAGTAGTCCCCAAACACACCCCAAAAATCTCGAAGACATGTGCAGAAAGACATGGGATGCTGAAATTTTTTAGGTTTTACGTAACAACATGAAATATCAATGTCTTCCAAGAGTTTATGCCTGGAAATTAAGACAAAGAAAGTTTGCCATTTTCTTTTTAAGTTGGCAATTTAGGGTCAGTTGGTTCAGTTGCACCCAACTAGATTAAAAAAAATAAATAAATCAGACCCCAAACCAGTTTCACTGGGCAATAAGAAGTTTGGTAGACATGAATGGACTCATAATAAAGTCTCGAGAAGCCATGCCTGAAAAGAGGAAGGAAGTTGATGTGATTTGAAATGTCCATATTATGTTCGTTCAGCCATTTCCTCCAAACTACAACATTTAATGACTCACCATAAAACGTTAATTTTCTTTTAAAGTTATGTCTATTGTAACGTAGAAGGGACTGTCAGTCTTCTGTCAACAAATCCAGGGAGTATCTTAAGCTCCTCCAAACATGAGTGAACTACACCTTTATGACGACTGGCATACTCGACACAAAGGGGGAAACAGGGGATGACGCAAAATCAAAATAAAGAGCTGCTTTCAAGACACACACAGGGGATGACGCAAAATCAAAATAAAGAGCTGCTTTCAAGACACACACATGCCCACACTTGCGTGCACAAACACTTACACACACATTTTCTGAGTGTTCCCCACCATGTTGGCTGCTTCTGTTGCATCTCCGTGGAGACTAAGGATAGCACAATCAACTATGCACGCACACGCACACACACACACACACACACACACACACACACACACACACACACACACACACACACACACACACACACACACACACACACACACACACACACACACACACACACACACACACACACACACACACACACACACACACACACGCACACACACACACACACACACAGAGTGACACTTCCTCAATGATCTCTTATTCAGATCTGTGAATTGTCTTGTGGTGGAAAAAAAACCAGCATCCTCAAATGACCTGCCACAGGCATCATGCCCAAGGCGGCCCCCAACCTTGTGTGCTTTGAATTGGTGGTTCCATGTGATATGAAATTAAAAACAGAGAGAGAAAGGGGCGAGTGAATGACAGAGAGAGAGCGAAAGAGAGAGAGAAATAATTCTTGGGTTATGAATTTTGAAAAAAACCAACTAAGTTTAATGTAAAATTAATTTGAAATTATATAAGTGTTTTGGGATCATAGTTTGTGGTATAGTTCTTTTGGTTTAAACAATTAATATTCATGGTATCTGTCTCTTACATTGAGCGGAATGTTTCTGACTTCCCGGCAGTCTCAAACGCATCGATACAGCTCAACTCATTCCTGTCTCTGGTGTTCCGTCTCAAAGATGGCGTCTCCCTTTCTTTGCTACTTTCTGTTAGTGCCCTCGGGAGGTGGGAATGCAGTGTCTGCGGCCCGCTGTGAGGATGAGTGTCGTGGAAACACTGCAGCTATAAATACAGCGTGCATCATGCATGCTTCCTCCCTTGACTCTCGTATGAAAAACGCCAACAAGACATCTCGGTAGGAACTGCACTTAAGCCTGTATTTATAGTCATGGGCAGCAGTTCAGTAATTAATAGCAGAAAGATACTTGCTATTTGGTTGTGGCAATGACACATGGTGTTGATTTAAGTCATCTATTGTTGGATTTAATAATAAAAGCACACAAAAATAAAAGCTAAATTGAATTTGGTCATCGAGAGCTTCTCATGATAAAGATACCTGTTAAGTTTTGTGTTGCCAAGTGAAACACGCTTTTGGGGAAGAATGGCAGCGTCAAACCAAAATGGCAGACTTGGGGTGCTCTTGGAAATGTTCTCAGAGGGGGCTCTACTCCTCTTCGACCATTCTGAAAATCACAGCGCTGTTTAAATGTACCATTCGGTTAGTCTGTGTTTCACAAAATCGGATTGCCGGAGTGTGCTCTGGGTGCAGCAACTGGCAACGCAAAGAGTGTCAGGCAGTGCAGATGGAAACAGTTCAAGTGCAAGAGGGTGCATTTGGAAATCAATGGGAATGCCTCTCCGAACACACCCACTCTCAGAGTTTCAGATATCGCGTCTTGTTTTGCCTACCAAATTTCAAAGTGGCGTTGGGGGCTGAATTTTAAAGATAATTCCGGAGTGCATCCCCGGGCAAACATAAAGAATGTTATTTACTGCCAAGATAATTATGTACTTTCCAGACTCCTGTTATTGTATCAAATACATTATTAACTTTGTTATTGAGCTTCATAAGTGCTTTTGCTCAATCAAGGTAAGTGTTGTTTGGTTGGATGCTCTTCAACTGTTAGTCCAAAAATAATTTTAATAAAAACAAATAATGTAACACTGATAATATTAAATGGTTGATGATCACATGATTTCCCAAAGCATGACATTTATCTGGACTGTTATGTGAAGGAGAACCTGCAATGAATGTGGCTTGTGTGGAGTTAAACAATGGACTTCTATATTTAGTACTTCTTTGTGTGAGCTTGTGTGCTTCAGCATTTGTGACATGCAAACATCTAAATGGAAGACAAAAAAAACCCACTTTGTAAACAGTCAGGTCTCTAGAATAAAAATAACCAAAATTCTTTTCAGGAAAAAATGCACCTCTGCCATTACCATTAGTTAACCATTTGGACAAATCCAGATAAATAATAGCTCTGTTTGCAACCAAAGACAACACATAGCCCTGTAGGTATAGACTCCATAGACAATCACAGACAAAACCTAAAGAAGTGTTAGTGTAGTCGAACATCTAATCAATTTAAAAACTGTTGGAAGATGAGTAATCAGTCGATTTGGCCGCTTGTCTGCGTTTTAGCAAGAAGAGCTGACGGAAAACACTTTGTGGCGAATTGTTTGCGACGTGTTCGTGTCCTCGTTGGTGTCATCTCACATTTGTCAACAGTTACGACAAAGTGCCTGTGAAAGTCATCACATGGCTTGCTAACAGGGTCTCTAAGTCCTTATTTAAAACTTTCCATTAAAAAAACAGGACCAAAAAATACTTTTCCCTCTTATTTATAGACACACAAATATGTGTAGAGTGGAATTGTGAAGTGTGTGTGTAAAGGTACTAAAGGTAAAGAATTGTGGCTTCCTTTTTTACTTAGAAATACCATAAATTAGCATTAACTATAGCCGCCAGAGACAAAATCAGAAAAACTAAAAATTTTACCAAGCGAAAATATATGATTTGGCAAACTTAAAGGCACTCTAAACTTACTTAGCGATTTTCAGCAGTAAAAAGTTAATATTTTGTCTATAACAGCTTTGTTAGTTTCCGTATTTTCCGTACTATAAAGCGCCCAGGATTATAAGGCGCACCTTCAATGAATGGCCCATTTTAAAACTTTGTCCATATATAAGGCGCACCGGATTATAAAGCACATAGAATAAATAACTCAACGCTGCTCAAACGTTAATGCAATTACAATATAGTAACACTCGAAATAGTGAAAACAATAACAATATATCAATAACTCATTGTGCTCACAACACACAAAATAAACACGCAAAGCTTACTTTAATAAGTTAGTCCTCATCCACGAATCCATATTGATCCATATATAAGGCGCACCGGATTATAAGGCGCACTATCAGCTTTTGAGAAAATTGGAGGTTTTTAGGTGCGCCTTATAGTACGGAAAGCACGGTAATCATATTTCATGTACAATAACATCATTTAAAAACACTTTTTGCCTCTTGCTGTTGACTGAAAATGACATCACATTTACTCATGCTTAAGTAACGATCATTCGTGGCCTTTTCTTCCTCCTGAAGTCCACAATGATCTCCTTTGTCTTCGTGGTATTCAGAGCCAGGTTGTTTGCGGAGCACCAGGTGGTGAGCTTTTGGACCTCCTTCCTATAGGCTGTCTCGTCACCATTCGAGATCAGCCCGACCACTGTGGTGTCATCAGCAAATTTGACAATCATGTTGTCTCCGTGGGCCGGACTGCAGTCTGCAGAGCGGGCTCAGGGCAGGGTAGTGGTTAGTAATCGTTCTAGTATAAATTAGATTAAATCAGTTAGCCTACTGAACTTTTTGACTACAAGCAGTTAGCTACATGTGAATCAGTGATCTTTGTATGTGTTGAATGGGCAGTTTTGTAAAACCGCTGCGATGTACAGGCCACCACAGATTAGTCAAGTCGATCCAAAAACGTTTCACTGTGATGGAAAGCCAGAGTATGGCGGGAAACAAAAGTTGCTGTCTTCTGAGCAGATGGCACAGCCTTCTGTCTGCATGTTAGTTGCACACACACATACAATATATTTTTTTGTCATATTCACGTAGGTCCACTTCCTTGGTAGCATACACTGTGTGTGTGTGTGTGTGTGCGCGCGCGTGCATGCATGTGTGAGTGAGTGTGTGTGTCAGTGTGTGTGAATGTGTGCATGTGCGCGCGCATGTGCAAATTTGCGCACATGTGAGGCAGCGGGGAACATCGCTGACTCACACACTGCACCACAACACACACACACTCACAAGTTAAAGTGTCTGGGAAGGCAATTGCTTTTTGATAGGAAATGATAGCATTTTGATAGCATTTGGATTGAAACAACACGTTTGATTCCAAAAACAATTGAAAACAATCAAACTCTGCGGGGGGAAAAAATTGTGCCTTTTGTGTCCTTCTGACTGTCTTTATGCATTCATGTGTGGTGATTTAGAATGTTAGATCAAACAAATTGACCAAACAAATTTGTCAAACTATTGACCCAAATAATACACCAATAATTAAAAAAAGATTAAATTATAATTAATGAGTTATTAAATAACTCATCAATTAGAAAATATAAATATTGCAATTTACAGTGTTTAAAATAATTGTAAAAAAATAATCAAAGAATGAATTAACAACATACCACTGCATGTTTAACACGTAAGAGGTAGTATATTTACATATAAAATGCAATAATAAATAAATAAATGAATTACCTGATTTACAGATGTGATTGTAGTTATTAACTGATTTAAAATTGTGGGCAAGCTTTTGTATTCGGCTTCTTTTGACTTTTTCAATGTTTTCAATGTAGATGTCAAGTAGATATCGTTGGTCGATATTGCTATAGAGTTCATGGCTTTATTTTGGAGCTTATTTGAAATTTTTTTTTTTTTTGAGG